>NC_056740.1:258158112-258179675 GCF_019279795.1 Protopterus annectens | reverse complement strand
CATCCCCCCCCCCACTGCCTTCCTTCACACATGCGCATGCACGCCCAGCAAGAAACTTTGGTGTAAGTAACAGTGTACACCTTCCATTTCTTTGACTTTCCCTGACTTATCTTGTGGCACACCTTTTCCATGATCTGTGTCTGTCATCTGTCATGTTACACTGACCTCAATGAACTGCATTTTCTACCATTCCCCTGTGATGTCACCTATCTCCTACTCTCTATTCCTCCCCTTATGTATCTCTTACACTACTCAGACTGTGCTCATTTGCTATGTGACTGTGAGATTCAGTATCCTAACCCTCATTTACATGAGATTGCCTACTAATGCTTAGTTACATGTCTTATTCTCAGCTTCCCCTTAGCAACCACTAACGGTGGCCATGTTGTTTTGGTCTGCTGGTCCCTGCATTGTCATTCCATGTATTGCATGAAACCCACATTTGTGGGTTTATAACCTTCATTTTATATTTTTATACAGCGAGCCCGCTTGCTGGCTGCGCTGGGTTTAAACATCGCCGAAAAAAATTATATTTTTATTATTTTTGCATCGGTTACCTTGCCAATGGCCACATATTTGGCCATTGGCATGCTGCCTGAGACATATGCACTTTATTTGGAGCTGACATGGCTCCGTTGTGGAATTTGTAGAAACATCTCAGTTGTCAACTGAGTACATTTCTGCAGCTAAAACGTCTCTTATACGGGCTGGTTTCTACTTCGTGGATCGCTAATATACCTCACTGGCATACCTTTCGGCTGCAAGTGAGGTATTTTGCATGTCCACGCCCAGTCCGTGTAAGAGACGTTTTAGCTGGTCTCTTACACGGAGTTTAGGGCTGTTCCTGGATCGCGAGGCTTGCATGGAGTGTTGCACGTCTCTTACACTCCGTGCAAGCCTTCGTGAATCCAGCATAGTGACTTTTCAAGGCAAATTCTTACATCACAGAATCATAGCATACACATTCTACTGGTATTTGCTTCTAGTACTGTTGCAAGGTACAGTACAATGTCCAAAACTGTGGCATTACAGTTCTGTGATTACTGGGAGTAGGATATGGGAAGGTGATGACTCAAAAGTACTCACTTTCGTACTGTCATCTTGATATGATGTTAAGGTTTCATTGCCAAAGAATTTCAAATTATAGCTTAACTTTATAGATATTTTAGAATGAAAGGAAACAAAAACATCCGAAGATAATTACCCTGCAGACAGATGAATCTTAAAGTGAGAATAGACAGAAGTAGTGGCCACCACAATACCATTTGGTAAATGATAAAGAAGTGCTTCAAATGGATTTTATAAATGTAATGAGGGTGCTTATCTTAACTGTTGGAAGGGTAAATAAGAATACTACAGATGCTGGTGCTGGTGATGTTGAGTTCCTACATAACCAACAGATCACTATAATAACTACCAAGCAAGAGCTGGATGAAATGCAAAGTAGATTGTAAGAGCTAAGTGGCCAAGCAGAAAATGTAGAACAACAATTGTATGTAATGTAGAATAAGGCTTGCAGAAATAAGCTGATATTTATTGGACAGCTGGAAGGGGAGAATTGTGAAGATATGTCTGAATTTGTGAATACTAAAATGGTAAAATGGAGATCTCTTTTTCATTGCAGTTGTACCTGTCTTTTTGGTGTTATAATCCATACTTCTCCTATGACTTATTCTGGCCACTGTGCTAATTGACCAAGCTGCACTAGGCAATTAACGCATGTGGTGAACCTTTTTTTTTTAATCCTTGGGGAGTGTCCTAATCCAGTACCCCACCTATTCCATTTTTCTAGTCTGGATTATAGTTTCTCATTCATTTTGATGGGATGGAGTAAATTTGTACATATTTTGTTGAATAATTTCTTGCACAAAGTTATGTCACTTTATGAGTGGACTGTCTTGTGGATGGTGTTCAACTCCACTTCTGAGGTACTTATGTATTTCAGTTAGTTTGAAGTAATCAGTTTATTTTTCTTTTAGTTTTGAATCTGATTTGTTTGCAGTGTCATTCCCCAATTAGTTTCAGCTACTGTTTTATTTTAATTTATTACTTTTTAAAATTTATATATTATTTTAATAAACTTAGATTGCACTTGCAGGGGTATTTTTGGTAGATGTAATTCTTTCTGTGGGGTTTGTTTGCATGTGTTCCTGTTTTAACATAATAACAGTATATGAAGTTTTTTTTTCTTTTTTAAGCATGAATGAGGGTGTTACGGTGATTGATGATGTAGGCAGAGTAATGGAAAATGCCTGATGATGTTAGTTGTGTGGTAATAACTTAATGATGGAAGTAAGAGTGGAGATAAACACAAATATCTGTATACCTTCTTAGAAACATATTCTTATCAGATCTAATATGAAACATTTTATCCACATTTATATGTATGTATATATGTATAAGATATATAGCAAACTAAACAAAATTGCTATTGCAAGTTGAATACAAAGTACCTGTAAAGAGCTGGCTTGAAGAACATAAAAGACTCTCCTTATCCACATCATAAGGGGTTGTCCTCTTACAAATAATTTTTTTTTTGGTGTTTTGTTACTTTGGGAGTTTGACTGTTTTGCCTAGTGACCTTCAAAGATTGTAAATGTGTCAGTTTTGAACAAATGTGTGTTGATTAAACAAGATTCATAGTGGACCACTTAATTCATTATTAGCATGCTTACCCCATTCCCCTTAGGTAATGCCACATTTAATCTGTAGAAAATATTGTTATACAAATTTAGCAGTAGTGAAATATATTGGCTTTGCTAACTCTAACATCAGGTAGGACTAGGAGTCAAAATGGCTGCAGCTATGAAAAAGACTGAGATGAGAAATGTATATCACAGCATTTATTATTATAATGTTTAATTAGTAGCAATACAAAAATATGATTTACTCATAGCTGGTGGTTGTTCTGATACAAGTGTTCATAGACAAATCCAAGCCAGGCATGCAATACAAAGCAAGTACCTGAGCAGAAAGTCACTGATACAAAAGGCAATTGGAAGCTACCTTGAAAGTAAAGTTTTATACCTGAGAAATGAATATCAGTAGGTTTCTTGCTCTTCGGATTTATCACCAATGAATGGATGAAAATTTAAATATCATTATCCTCAAAAATGACTGAAAGTTTGCATCATCTGTTCATAATATAGGAACGTATAACACCCGTTTAATATTTCTTTTTTAACTGCAGATTCTCATGTCAGAGCCAGGTAAACTTAACCAGAAGATTAAAGTTTGGTTAGAAGAGTACTGGAATATCACTGACTTTGTAGCTATCTCTGTGTTTGCAATTGGATTTATTCTTCGCCTGCAAAATGAGCCATATAAGGGTTATGGACGTGTGATATACTGTGTGGATATCATCTTCTGGTACATCCGTGTATTAGACATCTTTGGAGTGAACAAGTACCTCGGACCGTATGTCATGATGATAGGAAAAATGGTTAGTATCTGTTTTACATATATATTGCATGTAAAGTGCCCTGAGTGAATACGTTCTAAAATAGCTGGGTTTATTAACTTACTTATTAGTTCAATGTGTGAAATTTCCATGTGCTTCCTAGATCCCAAACACATATTATAGGTGAATTAGCAGTCTTCAGAATTACAGATTAGTTCAAGTCCAGTGTGTGTGTGTGTGTGTGTGTGTGTGTGTGTGTGTGTGTGTGTGTGTGTGTGTGTGTGTGTGTGTGTGTGTGTGTGTGTGTGTATGTGTGTGTTTGCTCATCTTCTCTTCCATGCTGGATAAGGTTCAGCTCACCTATGACCCCAAAGAGAATAAAGCAGGTATCAGAAAATAAAGGAATGCAAAATAAAATAAACTGTATGTCTCCTACCTACCAGTTAATACTATGTGATACCCAAGTTAAAAACCCTTTAATCAGTCATAAAGAATCAAGAAATTTAATAAAAATGTTTATTGAAAAAAAAAAGAATATCTAACCAGGTGTATTGTTAAACATCAATTATTTATTTTTGTGTGAACTCAATCTAATAAAAAAATTGTCAACTCATATTTTTAAATTAGAAAAAAAAAACATTTTTGTAAGAGGGAGAACCCACCATACGCTCTGGCATTTGAAAATATAATACCTCTAAGGTGGCATACATAAGGAAAAACTTCCATACCTCTACTGTTCTGAGATATCTCACTACTTAAAATGGACATGTTTTGATGAATTAGAGAAGTGACGAACACCAGTTCATTTCTATTTCTGCACATCTGCCACCTAGCTAAGCACCCTCTGAATTATGTTAAGCAAAATATTAGCATTTCCTCCATTTCCTTCACCTATGATTATCGGTTACAGTAGTATCAATCCATAATGGCTGAGCATGTTAGACTAATACATTTTATGCCCAACAGGATGATTAGTATTTTGTGTATCATGGATACAGTCATGATGGCTCTTACCCAAAACAACCAAGAGAACCTATATCTGTTAGTCATGAAAGAGTGTAGGTTTGTTAGCAGGAAATATTGCTTTCTGCATCTTGTGGCATTCTCTAAAGAAATAAAAGAAGCACTCGAAGGACTGACACTTGCCTCTTATCTTCACCACTGTAAGCATTCAACACTGTTTATTCCCTGTAATGGAATAATTAACAAATAAAAAGCATAAAATGCCAAGTCATGCATCATTCATTGGTTAAGCAATAGGATACGACAAGTCAGGTTGGAAGATTATCGGCTCCCTATTATGCTGTCGCAGATGCAGGTTGTCGAATGCATCTTTGTCGAACTGTAAAGTGCAAAAAGGCAAAATAGCGAAGTGGCTTTTCAGCGAATTCTTTCCCTGGGAAAGAATTCATTTGGCCGCTTTCGCTACTTTGCCTTTTCGGCACTGTAGTGCAATCTCAGAGTTGATATATTTAAGTAGTGGGGGTGTGGCGGGCAAAGCCCCCCCACATTAAGTAATGTCTGACAGTTTTTTTTTTCGGAACAGTGATTGTTTTCCATTGGAAAATAATCACTGTTCTGAATTTTCGATGTTTTAAGCTTTCGCTTAAATGGGGTCAATTATCTGTCATTCGCTCTTCTGAGTGTGCGATATGATAATATAGACCCGATTATCTGTCCATCTTGATGTGGCTGACAGTGGTATCACAAGCACTGTAGTAGAACAATATTTCTCTTTGGACTGTTCTCAGATTTAAAATTGGGAAATGAGCTTTGGGTAACAAGCTATGTAGATGTTTACAAACTAGTTCATTACTTCAATAAACAGCCCAAATTTCTATAAGACGGCCTATGAAAAAAACTTGCCTGGTGTAGTAGTAATGACCATGCCATTAATATTGTTAAAAGTACAATCTAGACACTTGACGAAAAGGACACAAGTCATGATTAGAAAATAAATGGTCACATTATAGAAAGTTAGACAGTCATTTAAGCTGTAGGTACTGAAGTTAGCAGCAATCTTAATTTTGACCAAAGAATGTCCACAAATATGAGAAAACATATCCCTTTACATGTTTAATTCTAAAGGCCATAGCTTGTCACTCAAGAGTGAGGATTATTCCAAGCTGTGCCTCAACAATACAGTCTGTTACTGAATATATCAATGTTCTACATAGTCTTCAAAGTCACCTAAAAATAACCAGAAAATATGATTCTGAAATGGAATAGTCATAAATGTTCAGAAGGGCTTCAGCAAGTGTCATTTTACTCTGTTTCATACAGGCTACATGTCTACTCTGTAGACCTATGTTTGCAATAGTTCAGTGTGAACATTTGTGCCTTTAATGTACCACAGGGAGAACTTATGGAAAAAGCTAGCCCTTACAGTCAGAAATTCCACAACTTCCTGCTAAAATAATCCTCATGCCTAATATCAGCTTGGGATTATGGCAATCAAGCTTCTTGAAGATCAGTAGGTGTTAAACGAGCCAAAGACACTGTCACTCTTCTAATGTTTGTGTTCCTAGCGAAGTATCTCCTGACACCAAAATCTCCATGTAGATTTATCAGTGCCCTTCAGAAGGGTGACCTAAGTATCTGTAGAATGCAGTCACCATGCTATGCTCCCTAACATCATTTTGGCCTTCACTACTATCCTTTCATTCCAGATACCATAACTTGGTATAAGGATGAACATAGATGACCCTGCAAAGTGCAGATAAAAATAAGAAAAACAGATGTGCTCTTAATGTTACTGGTTCACCTTTTCTGGCTAAATATTAATCAAAGTAGAAGTGCTTTTTAAAAGCAAACAGTCTTTGTCTGCCAGGTACACAGCAGCTGTCTACCTTTTATCAATGGCCCCTGTGACTAGTAAGTAAAGCTTCCTTTAACCATTCCTTATGCACTTCCAGTTATACTTTTGCTGTTTTTAGCCTCTTCTTATGGCAAAGTCTGACTCTTTCCAAGTCCAGGCTTCCAATTCTGTCAAGTTATAGTAAAAAAAGTGATAATCTTTATATATATATATATATATATATATATATATATATAGATATATAGATATATATATATTTTTTTCATAATAGCATATTGAGATACAATCTATGTTTTTGAAAAATATGAATCCAGCGAGCTCTCTTGAAACTGTTTGGATTGGAATTTGCTTGAAGCTGTCTGATTGCATAAAGCTGGTCCATGATATTAACCATATGATATTAAACATATTCTAGAGCGCTACCAAATTCACAATACTCTGTCAAATTCACATTACGTTTCACTAACATAACTTGTACACAAAGCAGTATAACTTTGCTGTAGCTGTGGAGGTGACGTTTGGCAACACTGAATGCAATACACAACCCTACTTCCGCAGAGTAAACAGTGCCACTGTACAAATAAAATAGAGGGCAGTGACTTTAGACTAACTACAACAAAAACTAAAACTCATGTCTCTGTGAGCATGGAAGCTGCTGGCCTGAGCAACTACATCAGCAGTAATAACAAAGTACACGTGTAAAGTAAATATTTAAAGCACACAGCACTTGCACCATCTCCGAGCAGACCTCAGTGCACAGCAGCATAGTAGCACAACCATACTCTGTCTCCCCTCCCCAGAATGATGACCCAACAGTGTCACCAATCACAAATTACATAGTAGCAGATGCCATATATTGGCAACATATAGAGGATACATGCAACATTAACAGGATACCAGTGTTACTATGTCTGCAAAACTACCAGGGCACTTAACTACAGGATTTATTGCATTCTGTAAAAACTATTTATTTATTTATGTATTTATACATCTGTTTTTTTTTAAACAACTTTATTGAATTATCACTTGTGACATAGGCAAATTTACATTTATACAAAAGTAATCAAAGTGTATGAACAAATTAACATTAACAAACATTATACTTCACATATATTGCTATATTATTTATTTATTTATTTATTGCATTTGTTAACCGGGTTGGTCCAGCTGGGTAAGAATTACCCTTTTTCAGTGGAGACCCTAGGGGAAAAGCCCCAAACAGACATACAAATACATACGAATAGAGACAAATTAACAATATTACAGAGGAAAACAATATTATGGGTACAATGGATAAGAAAAACAAACAATGAAAGTTTGAGAATATGAGTAAGGTAGGCCAGAGGCATGCATGCAAAAGATTTATGAAAAGGTGTTCTGAGCAAGATCTCTGAATTAAGTTAAAGTAGGCAAAGAAATGATGATTTAGGTGTGGAGTTAGTAGTGTGGGAGTTTTAGGTGGGAGCATGTGAAGGACATTCCCATTTGGAGGAGAGATGGGAGAGAAGCATGGATTTGAAATTGTTGTGGTTAGGTATATTACGTAGTGGTGTGGGGAGATTGTTCCATAGTTTGGCTATAGTGTGGGATAGTAGTAGTTTACCAGTTGGGTGGATGGGTTTGTGTGCATGCAGGAGGTTTTGGCCTGTGAATCTCAGGGTACGGGTAGGTGTGTAGGGTGTTAGAGATTTAGCAAGAGAGGGGCATTCTGCTGGTTTAAAGATGAGTTTGTGGGCTGTTGTAAGTCGTAGGTACTTTAGGTGGTTGTGGAGTTCTAGCCAGTTTAGGGTGTGTAGGGAGTGACAGTGATGGGAAGAGTTCTTAGAATTGGTTGCAAATTTGCAGATTTTGTTGTAACAGGCCTCAAGTTTAGCACGGAGTCCAAGTTGTAGGTTGGAGAATAGGGGAGCACCGTACAAGAGAGAGGGGAGAAGGAAGGTAGATGCAAGGGTATGACGGGAAGATGGAGTAAGGTAGTAGTTGTGTCTGTAGAGGAGGCCGATTTTCTGGTGGGTTTTTTTGATTGCTGAGAGGATGTGGGAGTCGAATTTTAGGTTTTCATCGATGGTAATGCCAAGTAGTTTGGTACTAGGAACGATTTCAAGAGGGGTGTTATTGTGGCTTTTGATGGAAAATTGGACTTTGTGGAACTGGGAAGTTTTAGTGGGAGTAAATATCATTAGCTTTGTTTTGTTGGCATTTAGGGCCAAGTGATGCGATTGCATCCATGATTCAATTTTGGAGAAGGCCGTTTGGGTATTAAGTAGAAGTTTGGAGGGGCAGGAGGCTGAGCAGATGACAGTGGAGTTATCTGCGTATTGGATGACTGAGGCTTCAGGGATGGAGAGGTGAAAGTTGTTAATGAATAAGTTGAAGAGCAGAGGGCCAAGTACTGATCCTTGGGGAACTCCTGTGGATGTAGGTAATATAATCTAAGCAACATTACATAAATTATTCAATTCCTGCCCCTTTTTTTAAAAAGCACCATCTTTATTAAGCTAGCACAACTTAAGCAATCATACATGTATATAGATGAAAACAAACCACACTGAGACAATCCTAGTTACAAGCATTTTACATCATAAACCATACTGGCACACTCCCAATTGCAAACATACATCACTTATAATCTACCCAACCATTTTCAGTCAAACATTACATAGCTCATTTAAGTCCTGCCTTCTTTTAAATCTCATTCCTCCCCTGTATGTATTGTTCCCACAATTCCCATTTTTCCTATGTGGTTATTCCTACCCTTTTCTAAAGATCTCAATTCCAATTGTTTTATCTCTGTTACTATATTCACTACTTCTACTATAGTTGGTTTAGATTTTGATTTCCATTTTCTAGTAATTGCTTTTTTGGCAGCCACCATAATTAGAGACAGCAAGGCCTTAACATGTCTAGGCAATTCCGTTTCTGTAATATAGCTCAGAAAAATCATCTCGCTCGTCACACCAATCCGTCCACTCAGTATCTCCAACAATGCATCTGACAGGGAATCCTTAACATCTGCCAACCCACAACACTCCCTGAAAATATATTCCCAGGTACCTCTTTCTTCTCCATCATACATCCAACATTTGCTGTCTGCCTGAGGAAAAATTCTATGGAGTCTACTTCGGGTGTAACAATATCTATGTAAACATTTCCAAGCAAAAACCCTAAATCTTCTAGATTTTGCTGCATATTTGCAAGACATACATATATCCTCCCATTGTTTCTTTGTGAATTGCTTATCCAAGCTCTCATCCATATCCTTTCTAACCTCCTCTGAGTGATTCTTATACTTATCATACAATATTTTATATGCTCTATACATTTGTTAATCAAGAATTACACTGGTCCAAAGAAATATTTAATATGCTCTATACATTTGTTAATCAGGAAATACACTGGTCCAAAGAAATATGTTTTATGCTCTATACATTTGTTAATCAGGAAATACACTGGTCCAAAGAAATATTTTATATGCTCTATACATTTGTTAATCAGGAAATACACTGGTCTAAAGAAATATTTTATATGCTCTATACATTTGTTAATCAGGGAATACACTGGTCCAAAGAAATATTTTATATGCTCTATACATTTGTTAATCAGGAAATACACTGGTCCAAAGAAATATTTTATATGCTCTATACATTTGTTAATCAGGAAATACACTGGTCCAAAGAAATATTTTATATGCTCTATAAATTTGTTAATCAGGAAATACACTGGTCCAAAGAAATATTTTATATGCTCTATACATTTGTTAATCAGGAAATACACTGGTCCAAAGAAATATTTTATATGCTCTATACATTTGTTAATCAGGAAATACACTGGTCCAAAGAAATATTTTATATGCTCTATAAATTTGTTAATCAGGAAATACACTGGTCCAAAGAAATATTTTATATGCTCTATACATTTGTTAATCAGGAAATACACTGGTCCAAAGAAATATTTTATATGCTCTATACATTTGTTAATCAGGAAATACACTGGTCCAAAGAAATATTTTATATGCTCTATGCTCTATACATTTGTTAATCAGGAAATACACTGGTCCAAAGAAATATTTTATATGCTCTATACATTTGTTAATCAGGAAATACACTGGTCCGAAGAAATATTTTATATGCTCTATACATTTGTTAATCAGGAAATACACTGGTCCAAAGAAATATTTTATATGCTCTATACATTTGTTAATCAGGAAATACTGGTCCAAAGAAATATGTTATATGCTCTATACATTTGTTAATCAGGAAATACACTGGTCACTCCAGAACAAGTACAAATATGAAGCTGTCATTGTACATGTTGGTGTGAATGATCTAAGACGTACCTCCCTGGACTACATGAAAAGGGGCATTGAGGAGCTCTCTGTTCATGTAGCCCAAGCTGGTATGACCCTGACCTTGAGTAGCATACTACCTTCACCTAGAATGATACCACAATACAAAGACAAAATGATCAATTTCAACAATTGGCTAAGCTTCTGGTTTCATTCTAAGGGGATCCAGTGTCTGTCTGCCTGGGATGACATGATTGACAAGCCTCGCTGTTTTGCCAGAGATGGGTTGCACCTGTCACACCTAGGTTTTTGAATACTGGCCAAGGCTCTTGCCGTCCCCATAGTGCCTTTTTTAGGCAAGGCTCAAAGGACAAACCAACCACCGTAACCAGCACAGGTAACCAAAAACTAAGGGTAATGCTACTCAACACCAGAAGTCTCAACCTCAAAATGCACATACTCGAGGCTCTCCTCAGCATGGAGAAAATCAATGTTTGTGCAGTGACGGAAACCTGGTTCAAGGCTCAAGAGAGCACCCCAGCACTGCCAGGTTACAATTCATATCATACCTTCCGGCTTCAGTTACCGGATCGCAGTACAAAGGGTGGAAGTTTATCCATATTCATCAAGGATATCCATATCTCCAGGTTAGTAGTGCAGCATGATGCCCTAGAGATCATCCATGTGCAACTATCAGCAGGCAAAACCACATTTCAAGTCATAGCCGGTTATAGATCGCCCACCATGCCCCAAGATGCTCACTCTGCATTCTTTGAGACATTGGAAAATATAAAGGTCCTACCCAACACCATAATCTTGGGTGATTTCAACTACCCTGGTATAGACTGGGTGAACTACCAATGTTCCAACTCCTATGCTCAGCAATTCATAGAATTTATAAATTCAAATGCCCTCGAACAACTGGTATGTTCCCCCACTAGAGGGGACAACATATTGGATTTAATCATTACAAATATGGGCGTCCACTGTACCACACCTGTTATCACTCCCTCCTTGGTCAGATCCGACCACAAACTGATAACCCTGGACATCCTCACCCCTCCACCTCCCCCAGTCAAAAAAAACATAGTCAAAAACCTTTCCAAAGCAAACTTCAAACTACTTGCATCCGAAGTAGAAAGCTTCACTATTCCCTTGCAGAAGGATAATGATATCCAGGATGCGGAATCCTACACCAAGGCACTCTATATGCATCTTCAGGATTGCATGGACTGTGCTATCCCAAATAAAACCAAGACTCCTTCCTCAAGCAAGAAGAAACCAGTCTGGTGGACCCCAGCCATAAGCAAACTTTACAATAAAAGGAGGAGATTTATACAAAAAAAGGCCAAATCTCAAGTAGAAAAATCATCCCTGATCAGCTTTAGTAAGAAATTGATGGCCCTCATCAAGTCAACTAAAGCTAATTTCAAAAAGAAAGTTGCCAAGGATGCCAAGGATAACCATAAGGCCTCCTATGGCTACGTCAAAAACCTAAATGGCAACGCTCAGGTCTGTTCTGAAATAGTACAAAATGGAACAAAATACCCTGACCCATCTGACATTGCCAACATCTTGGCTGACAGGTTCAGTGCAAATTTCTCCCCCCCACCACCTACAGGGCCTATTACCATTCCAGGGGATTGTGTAAGTCCAATTATTACTGATACGTTGGTTAACAAGGCTCTATCTAAAGCTAAAAACACTGCCTCCATGGGACCAGATGGTGTCCCAGGCTGTGTCATACGTGAGCTCCAAAAGGAATTAACCCTGCATCTTAATACCCTGTTCTGTCTCAGCCTCTCCACAGGATATGTGCCCAGAGAATGGTTAATCAGGAAATACACTGCTCCAAAGAAATATTTTATATGCTCTATACATTTGTTAATCAGGAAATACACTGGTCCAAAGAAATATTTTATATGCTCTATACATTTGTTAATCAGGAAATACACTGGTCCAAAGAAATATTTTATATGCTCTATACATTTATTAATCAGGAAATACACTGGTCCAAAGAAATATGTTATATGCTCTATACATTTGTTAATCAGGAAATACACTGGTCCAAAGAAATATTTTATATGCTCTATACATTTGTTAATCAGGAAATACACTGGTCCAAAGAAATATGTTATATGCTCTATACATTTGTTAATCAGGAAATACAATGGTCCAAATAAATATTTTATATGTTCTATACATTTGTTAATCAGGAAATACACTGGTCCAAATAAATATTTTATATGCTCTATACATTTGTTAATCAGGAAATACACTGGTCCAAAGAAATATTTTATATGCTCTATACATTTGTTAATCAGGAAATACATTGGTCCAAAGAAATATGTTATATGCTCTATACATTTGTTAATTATGAAATACACTGGTCCAAAGAAATATTTTATATGCTCTATACATTTGTTAATCGGGAAATATACTGGTCCAAAGAAATATGATATATGCTCTATACATTTGTTAATCAGTAAATACACTGGTCCAAAGAAATATTTTATATGCTCTATACCTTTGTTAATCAGGAAATAGACTGGTCCAAAGAAATATTTTATATGCTCTATACCTTTGCTAATCAGGAAATACACTGGTCCAAAGAAATATTTTATATGTTCTATACATTTGTTAATCAGGAAATACACTGGTCCAAAGAAATAATTAATATGCTCTATACATTTGTTAATCAGGAAATACACTGGTCCAAAGAAATATTTTATATGCTCTATACATTTGTTAATCATTAAATACACTGGTCCAAAGAAATATGTTATATGCTCTATACATTTGTTAATCAGGAAATACACTGGTCCAAAGAAAAATGTTATATGCTCTATACATTTGTTAATCAGGAAATACACTAGTCCAAAGAAAAATTTTATATGCTGTATACATTTGTTAATCAGGAAATACACTGGTCCAAAGAAATATGTTATATGCTCTACACATCTGTTAATCAGGAAATACACTGATCGAAAGAAATATGTTATATGCTCTATACATTTGTTAATCAGGAAATACACTGGTCCAAAGAAATATGTTATATGCTCTATACATTTGTTAATCAAGAAATACACTGGTCCAAAGAAATATTTTATATGCTCTATACATTTGTTAATCAGGGAATACAGTGGTCCAAAGAAATATGTTATATGCTCTATACATTTGTTAATCAGGAAATACACTGGTCCAAAGAAATATGTTATATGCCCTATACATTTGTTAATCAGGAAATACACTGGTCCAAAGAAATATTTTATATGCTCTATACATTTGTTAATCAGGAAATACACTGGTCCAAAGAAATATTTTATATGCTCTATACATTTGTTAATCAGGAAATACACTGGTCCAAAGAAATATTTTATATGCTCTATACATTTGTTAATCAGGAAATACACTGGTCCAAAGAAATATGTTATATGCTCTATACATTTGTTAATCAGGAAATACACTGGTCCAAAGAAATATTTTATATGCTCTATATATTTGTTAATCAGGAAATACACTGGTCCAAATAAATATTTTATATGCTCTATACATTTGTTAATCGGGAAATACAATGGTCCAAAGAAATATTTTATATGCTCTATACATTTGTTAATCAGGAAATTTACTGGTCCAAATAAATATGTTATATGCTCTACACATTTGTTAATCAGGAAATACACTGGTCCAAAGAAATATTTTATATGCTCTACACATTTGTTAATCAGGAAATACACTGGTCCAAAGAAATATTTTATATGCTCTATACATTTGTTAATCAGGAAATACACTGGTCCAAAGAAATATTTTATATGCTCTATACATTTGTTAATCGGGAAATATACTGGTCCAAAGAAATATTTTATATGCTCTATACATTTGTTAATCAGGAAATACACTGGTCCAAAGAAATATGTTATATGCTCTATACATTTGTTAATCAGGAAATACACTGGTCCAAAGAAATATGTTATATGCTCTATACATTTGTTAATCAGGAAATACACTGGTCCAAAGAAATATTTTATATGCTCTATACATTTGTTAATCAGGAAATACACTGGTCCAAAGAAATATGTTATATGCTCTATACATTTGTTAATCAGGAAATACACTGGTCCAAAGAAATATGTTATATGCTCTATATATTTGTTAATCAGGAAATACACTGGTCCAAAGAAAAATTTTATATGCTCTATACATTTGTTAATCAGGAAATACACTGGTCCAAAGAAATATTTTATATGCTCTATACATTTGTTAATCAGGAAATACACTGGTCCAAAGAAATATTTTATATGCTCTATACATTTGTTAATCAGGAAATACACTGGTCCAAACAAATATGTTATATGCTCTATACATTTGTTAATCAGGAAATACACTGGTCCAAAGAAATATTTTATATGCTCTATATATTTGTTAATCAGGAAATACACTGGTCCAAAGAAATATTTTATATGCTCAATACATTTGTTAATCAAGAAATACACTGGTCCAAATAAATATTTTATATGCTCTATACATTTGTTAATCGGGAAATACAATGGTCCAAAGAAATATTTTACATGCTCTATACATTTGTTAATCAGGAAATTCACTGGTCCAAATAAATATCTTATATGCTCTACACATTTGTTAATCAGGAAATACACTGGTCCAAAGAAATATTTTATATGCTCCACACATTTGTTAATCAGGAAATACACTGGTCCAAAGAAATATTTTATATGCTCTATACATTTGTTAATCAGGAAATACACTGGTCCAAAGAAATATTTTATATGCTCTATGCATTTGTTAATCAGGAAATACACTTGTCCAAAGAAATATTTTATATGCTCTATACATTTGTTAATCAGGAAATACACTGGTCCAAAGAAATATGTTATATGCTCTATACATTTGTTAATCAGGAAAGACACTGGTCCAAAGAAATATTTTATATGCTCTATACATTTGTTAATCGGGAAATATACTGGTCCAAAGAAATATTTTATATTCTCTATATATTTGTTAATCAGGAAATACACTGGTCCAAAGAAATATGTTATATGCTCTATACATTTGTTAATCAGGAAATACACTGGTCCAAAGAAATATTTTATATGCTCTATACCTTTGTTAATCAGGAAATACACTGGTCCAAAGAAATATTTTATATGCTCTATAGCTTTGTTAATCAGGAAATACAGTGGTCCAAAGAAATATTTTATATGCTCTATACATTTGTTAATCAGGAAATACACTGGTCCAAAGAAATATTTTATATGCTCTATACATTTGTTAATCAGGAAATACACTGGTCCAAAGAAATATTTTATATGCTCTATACATTTGTTAATCAGGAAATACACTGGTCCAAAGAAATATGTTATATGCTCTATACATTTGCTAATCAGGAAATACACTGGTCCAAAGAAATATTTTATATGCTCTATACATTTGTTAATCAGGAAATACACTGGTCCAAAGAAATATGTTATATGCTCTATACATTTGTTAATCAGGAAATACACTGGTCCAAAGAAATATGTTATATGCTCTAGACATTTGTTAATAAGGAAATACACTGGTCCAAAGAAATATGTTATATGCCCTATACATTTGTTAATCAGGAAATGCACTGGTCCAAAGAAATATGTTATATGGTCTATACATTTGTTAATCAGGAAATACACTGGTCCAAAGAAATATTTTATATGCTCTATACATTTGTTAATCAGGAAATACACTGGTCCAAAGAAATATGTTATATGCTCTATACATTTGTTAATCAGGAAATACACTGGTCCAAAGAAATATGTTATATGCTCTATACATTTGTTAATCAGGAAATACACTGGTCCAAAGAAATATTTTATATGCTCTATACATTTGTTAATCAGGAAATACACTGGTCCAAAGAAATATTTTATATGCTCTATACATTTGTTAATCAGGAAATACACTGGTCCAAAGAAATATTTTATATGCTCTATACATTTGTTAATCAGGAAATACACTGGTCCAAAGAAATATTTTATATGCTCTATACATTTATTAATCAGGAAATACACTGGTCCAAAGAAATATTTTATATGCTCTATACATTTGTTAATCAGGAAATACACTGGTCCAAATAAATATTTTATATGCTCTATACATTTGTTAATCGGGAAATACAATGGTCCAAAGAAATATTTTATATGCTCTATACATTTGTTAATCAGGAAATTCACTGGTCCAAATAAATATGTTATATGCTCTACACATTTGTTAATCAGGAAATACACTGGTCCAAAGAAATATTTTATATGCTCTACACATTTGTTAATCAGGAAATACACTGGTCCAAAGAAATATTTTATATGCTCTATACATTTGTTAATCAGGAAATACATTGGTCCAAAGAAATATGTTATATGCTCTATACATTTGTTAATTAGGAAATACACTGGTCCAAAGAAATATTTTATATGCTCTATACATTTGTTAATCGGGAAATATACTGGTCCAAAGAAATATGTTATATGCTCTATACATTTGTTAATCAGGAAATACACTGGTCCAAAGAAATATTTTATATGCTCTATACCTTTGTTAATCAGGAAATAGACTGGTCCAAAGAAATATTTTATATGCTCTATACCTTTGCTAATCAGGAAATACACTGGTCCAAAGAAATATTTTATATGTTCTATACATTTGTTAATCAGGAAATACACTGGTCCAAAGAAATAATTAATATGCTCTATACATTTGTTAATCAGGAAATACACTGGTCCAAAGAAATATTTTATATGCTCTATACATTTGTTAATCATTAAATACACTGGTCCAAAGAAATATGTTATATGCTCTATACATTTGTTAATCAGGAAATACACTGGTCCAAAAAAATGTTATATGCTCTATACATTTGTTAATCTGGAAATACACTAGTCCAAAGAAAAATTTTATATGCTGTATACATTTGTTAATCAGGAAATACACTGGTCCAAAGAAATATGTTATATGCTCTACACATCTGTTAGTCAGGAAATACACTGATCGAAAGAAATATGTTATATGCTCTATACATTTGTTAATCAGGAAATACACTGGTCCAAAGAAATATGTTATATGCCCTATACATTTGTTAATCAGGAAATACACTGGTCCAAAGAAATATTTTATATGCTCTATACATTTTTTAATCAGGAAATACACTGGTCCAAAGAAATATTTTATATGATCTATACATTTGTTAATCAGGAAATACACTGGTCCAAAGAAATATTTTATATGCTCTATACATTTGTTAATCAGGAAATACACTGGTCCAAAGAAATATGTTATATGCTCTATACATTTGTTAATCAGGAATTACACTGGTCCAAAGAAATATGTTATATGCCCTATACATTTGTTAATCAGGAAATACACTGGTCCAAAGAAATATTTATATGCTCTATACATTTGTTAATCAGGAAATACACTGGTCCAAAGAAATATTTTATATGCTCTATACATTTGTTAATCAGGAAATACACTGGTCCAATGAAATATTTTATATGCTCTATACATTTGTTAATCAGGAAATACACTGGTCCAAACAAATATGTTATATGCTCTATACATTTGTTAATCAGGAAATACACTGGTCCAAAGAAATATTTTATATGCTCTATACATTTGCTAATCAGGAAATACACTGGTCCAAAGAAATATTTTATATGCTCAATACATTTGTTAATCAGGAAATACACTGGTCCAAAGAAATATGTTATATGCTCTATACATTTGTTAATCAGGAAATACACTGGTCCAAAGAAATATGTTATATGCTCTATACATTTGTTAATAAGGAAATACACTGGTCCAAAGGAATATGTTATATGCCCTTTACATTTGTTAATCAGGAAATACACTGGTCCAAAGAAATATGTTATATGGTCTATACATTTGTTAATCAGGAAATACACTGGTCCAAAGAAATATTTTATATGCTCTATACATTTGTTAATCAGGAAATACACTGGTCCAAAGAAATATGTTATCTGCTCTATAATGTTTGTTAATCAGGAAATACACTGGTCCAAAGAAATATGTTATATGCTCTATACATTTGTTAATCAGGAAATACACTGGTCCAAAGAAATATTTTATATGCTCTATACATTTGTTAATCAGGAAATACACTCGTCCAAAGAAATATTTTATATGCTCTATACATTTGTTAATCAGGAAATATACTGGTCCAAAGAAATATTTTATATGCTCTATACATTTGTTAATCAGGAAATACACTGGTCCAAAGAAATATGTTATATGCTCTATACATTTGTTAATCAGGAAATACTCTGGTCCAAATAAATATTTTATATGCTCTATACCTTTGTTAATCAGGAAATACACTGGTCCAAAGAAATATTTTATATGCTCTATACCTTTGTTAATCAGGAAATACACTGGTCCAAAGAAATATTTTATATGCTCTATACATTTGTTAATCAGGAAATACACTGGTCCAAAGAAATATTTTATATGCTCTATACCTTTGTTAATCAGGAAATAGACTGGTCCAAAGAAATATTTTATATGCTCTATACCTTTGCTAATCAGGAAATACACTGGTCCAAAGAAATATTTTATATGTTCTATACATTTGTTAATCAGGAAATACACTGGTCCAAAGAAATAATTAATATGCTCTATACATTTGTTAATCAGGAAATACACTGGTCCAAAGAAATATTTTATATGCTCTATACATTTGTTAATCATTAAATACACTGGTCCAAAGAAATATGTTATATGCTCTATACATTTGTTAATCAGGAAATACACTGGTCCAAAGAAAAATGTTATATGCTCTATACATTTGTTAATCTGGAAATACACTAGTCCAAAGAAAAATTTTATATGCTGTATACATTTGTTAATCAGGAAATACACTGGTCCAAAGAAATATGTTATATGCTCTACACATCTGTTAGTCAGGAAATACACTGATCGAAAGAAATATGTTATATGCTCTATACATTTGTTAATCAGGAAATACACTGGTCCAAAGAAATATGTTATATGCCCTATACATTTGTTAATCAGGAAATACACTGGTCCAAAGAAATATTTTATATGCTCTATACATTTTTTAATCAGGAAATACACTGGTCCAAAGAAATATTTTATATGATCTATACATTTGTTAATCAGGAAATACACTGGTCCAAAGAAATATTTTATATGCTCTATACATTTGTTAATCAGGAAATACACTGGTCCAAAGAAATATGTTATATGCTCTATACATTTGTTAATCAGGAATTACACTGGTCCAAAGAAATATGTTATATGCCCTATACATTTGTTAATCAGGAAATACACTGGTCCAAAGAAATATTTATATGCTCTATACATTTGTTAATCAGGAAATACACTGGTCCAAAGAAATATTTTATATGCTCTATACATTTGTTAATCAGGAAATACACTGGTCCAAAGAAATATTTTATATGCTCTATACATTTGTTAATCAGGAAATACACTGGTCCAAACAAATATGTTATATGCTCTATACATTTGTTAATCAGGAAATACACTGGTCCAAAGAAATATTTTATATGCTCTATACATTTGTTAATCGGGAAATACAATGGTCCAAAGAAATATTTTATATGCTCTATACATTTGTTAATCAGGAAATTCACTGGTCCAAATAAATATGTTATATGATCTACACATTTGTTAATCAGGAAATACACTGGTCCAAAGAAATATTTTATATGCTCTACACATTTGTTAATCAGGAAATACACTGGTCCAAAGAAATATTTTATATGCTCTATACATTTGTTAATCAGGAAATACACTGGTCCAAAGAAATATTTTATATGCTCTATACATTTGTTAATCAGGAAATACACTGGTCCAAAGAAATATTTTATATGCTCTATACATTTGTTAATCAGGAAATACACTGGTCCAAAGAAATATGTTATATGCTCTATACATTTGTTAATCAGGAAATACACTGGTCCAAAGAAATATTTTATATGCTCTATTCATTTGTTAATCGGGAAATATACTGGTCCAAAGAAATATTTTATATGCTCTATACATTTGTTAATCAGGAAATACACTGGTCCAAAGAAATATGTTATATGCTCTATACATTTGTTAATCAGGAAATACTCTGGTCCAAATAAATATTTTATATGCTCTATACCTTTGTTAATCAGGAAGTACACTGGTCCAAAGAAATATTTTATATGCTCTATACCTTTGTTAATCAGGAAATACACTGGTCCAAAGAAATATTTTATATGCTCTATACATTTGTTAATCAGGAAATACACTGGTCCAAAGAAATATTTTATATGCTCTATACATTTGTTAATCAGGAAATACACTGGTCCAAAGAAATATTTTATATGCTCTATACATTTGTTAATCAGGAAATACACTGGTCCAAAGAAATATGTTATATGCTCTATACATTTGCTAATCAGGAAATACACTGGTCCAAAGAAATATTTTATATGCTCTATACATTTGTTAATCAGGAAATACACTGGTCCAAAGAAATATGTTATATGCTCTATACATTTGTTAATCAGGAAATACACTGGTCCAAAGAAATATGTTATATGCTCTATACATTTGTTAATAAGGAAATACACTGGTCCAAAGGAATATGTTATATGCCCTTTACATTTGTTAATCAGGAAATACACTGGTCCAAAGAAATATGTTATATGGTCTATACATTTGTTAATCAGGAAATACACTGGTCCAAAGAAATATTTTATATGCTCTATACATTTGTTAATCAGGAAATACACTGGTCCAAAGAAATATGTTATATGCTCTATACGTTTGTTAATCAGGAAATACACTGGTCCAAAGAAATATGTTATATGCTCTATACATTTGTTAATCAGGAAATACACTGGTCCAAAGAAATATTTTATATGCTCTATACATTTGTTAATCAGGAAATACACTGGTCCAAAGAAATATTTTATATGCTCTATACATTTGTTAATCAGGAAATACACTGGTCCAAAGAAATATTTTATATGCTCTATACATTT
>NC_056740.1:258153112-258155612 GCF_019279795.1 Protopterus annectens | reverse complement strand
GGTTTTGTCCTTCATGCAGTTCATATCCATCTCTAGTCTCCTTATTTCAAGCTGCATTCTGAGGTTGTCTGGATATGTACTAAGTTGCTTTGCTTCAAGCTTTGCATTCACTGCAGTACCAGGCTGTCCCCAGTTTCACTGTGAGTCAGATTGTACCCAGGATGGCTCTCACCTCATCCTTGGTCATAGCGGTAGACTGGATACCTTTCAGTCTGTATTCTTTATGTATAATGCGGTCACTTCTCTTTTGCTTACACTTTACACACAATAAAGAGGCCACTGCCTAATGACCCATCCTGATTATCGTTCAACATTCTGCATTATCAATATGAGTCTCTTGGAGGCAATCCATGGTAGTATTAGCATTCTAAGGAACCTAAACATTGACATCATTCTTATACAATGCCATGTCCCAATAATATTCTAAGATACAATGCTAAAATTCTTGGTGGCTTATTTTTTGACTAGTAGAAACCAAACATATCAGTCTCAATTATATTGGGATTGGACTACTGACATCATAATAACCCAAGTCTGGAGAAACACTACATGACCTGCTAGGTTAACCATAAGGTATAGTATGTGAATAAAATCCTAAGAGATACACTCCTCAGCCACATAGAAACTCAGTACATTTAGGCAATACCCCTGACTTCCGAAGTCCACATATCCACTGAATAATAGACCACCAAAGTGGTTATAGGGTGAGACTAAGCGGAAATAAGTGAAGAAATTAACTTAGCAAAACAGTAAGATCTATCCTAAGGCCATGGCACCTAGCTGAACACCAGCAGCATTATACCGAGTTATGAGCATGTCAAAAATCAAATGCCTCTTTGCTTCTGTACTCAAAAATCCTTGGTATTAAAGACACACAAAATGCCAGTGTAGCAAATTATAAAATTCAGGATTGGTCATCACTGGGCTTCATACCAAATACATGAACATATCTATCTATCTATCTATCTATCTATCTATCTATCTATCTATCTATCTATCTATCTATCCATCTATCTTGCTATCAGACCCTTTCAGCTCATTACTTTCTGGTTTGCCATAAACATATAAGGAGCCCCCTACATTTCCCAATGCCTAATAATTTCTGAAAGGGGTGGCTGACTGAACCCACATCTATATATCTACATAGAGAGCAAATTAACTATTTGCCAAATTTTCTGTGTTATAGTAATAACAGTGTGGACTTAATTCCTCACTAATATTATTGGATTTTATGTTTACTATATTACAAATAAATTCATTTTTCATTGCAATATCATGTGACATTGTTTTTGAAGCTATATTTCAACATTTATCTTAGTGCCACAATTTAGCCTCCACATGTGGTCATATTTTACTCATTTTACTTGAACTTATATTAGAGAAAAATGATTTCTTAATCAGATCTCAGAAAGAAATACAAGGGTAGCAGTTGCCCCCACCTACACCACCACTGTTTTTGCAGCTTGGGAGAAGTAAATTTTGGTCCATTTGTTAACAAATTTCTGGGCAATATTTTTCATTTGGGATGGTAATGATAGCAATCTTTATTTATTTGATCAGTATCTAATAGCACAGCTGATTTACAGATGTCCAAAGTTATAGATTATCCTGATGGTATATATCTTTAGCCACTGTAGTCACTAAGGACTGTAGTATTTTAAAATTGGCCAATAGTACCTTAAGGAGAAACAGCTTCCTCTTCTTAGCCAGTATATACTGTTATTTACAGCAACACACGTAATGGCCAACTGGTGTTCTAGGCTTACCATAGACAAGGACATTCTTACTGATTAACTCCAAAAACTCCAGAGGAATTTTATTTGTCAAGGATTCTCCAAAAATGAAGCTAAATCTTCTTGTCTGAAGATTTTGTCAGAAAGATGTACTTTTGCCAGACTTTATTTTTCATAGAAGTCCCTCTTGAAATAGGAATACATCTCAGCCATCAAATGTAGAAATTCTGCAATAAATGTGAGTGATCTTCATGATATTAATATCATTATTAGGATAAGAAATTTGGAGTATCCTGGTAACTTCTAGTGATGTGAAAAACTTAGATGACCGTGCATTGCAGAGTCATCTGTAAAATGGCAACTATACGAAAACAACAGTGGTTTGCTGGGACTGTTATACTGCATAATAAGGGAATGGTTCAATATTATTATAGTTCAGCATGCAAGCTTATTAAACAAATAAATAAAGTCACACACCCCCACCACAAGTACACTATTCTGCTTTAACAGTATTTGTAATATATTGTATTTGGCTACTTGCATGGAATATTCAGTATTTTATCCAAGTAAAAGTAACGGAAAATTGAAAAAAACATAATTAGAATATTTATCCTGCATTAGAAGAGTTTCGGAGACTAGCACCCTTTATAAACATACACACATCATAATATGAATCATTGTTTTAACTTTCAAATGCTTGGGTATATTATTCCACGACAGGAATGATGTCATTAAAATATATACATAATTCTGAGTACATTCCTGGA
>NC_056740.1:258123112-258148112 GCF_019279795.1 Protopterus annectens | reverse complement strand
GCATAACTCAGCAAAATATGTCTTAATATTTCTGAATCCCCAAGATTCATAACAAAAACAGCATTTTGACAGTGCATTTAAAATTTGTAGATACTAGACACTGGCTTCACATCCTAGCAGCATAAATGAATGCAGTACATTACTAAATGAAACTCCAGTAAGAAATCCTCATGAAGGCAGGTATACTGTAAATTTGTATATTGTAAAATTATACAGCTAATTTATATATAATATAAATTCCCATGTTTAAAAATTATTCATAGGATATCAAACTGTCCTGTTTCTTGTTTGTTTTTTAAAAGTAAGCTACTAAAAAAAAACAGATACACACAGTTTACAACTGTTTAAAGGTGAGCTTAACTGACAGGTTGTAAGCTGGGAGACTTTTTCTAAACATTTGCAGGGGAAGCCAAATGGGTACATTGCTCAAGGCACCAAATTCCCTTGCTACAACTTTGTGCACCTCTATAAAGCTAGGCACACATCTTGTTTCATTATATTTCCTTTATGTACAGTAGTTTTTGAAACCAGTCAAAAAATAATTAAAATATCAGTAGTAAGTGTTTTTAAGTTTGCCTCCATTCTACTTTTGGAAACCTAGTAGTTTAGTGGCAATGTTAAATCCTTTACAAATAACAGACTAATCATAAGAAAGGACTGAATGTTTCATATTACATCCTAGTTTTGTTGATTGTTGTGGTCAGTGACATATTATTTATTTATTTATTTGTTTGTTTATTTATTTATTTATTTTGCATTTGTTGACCAGGCTAGTCTAACTGGATATATGTCCATTTTCAGTAGAGGCCCGGGGAGAAAAGCTCCACATAAAAACAAAACAAAAACAAACAGAACATTGCAACTTCAGTTACAGTTCACTTGTCAGACAAAATACTTGTTTACATGGTAAGTTAGCAATAATGATAGATAAAAAAATTAAAATAAAATAGAAAAAGTTTTTTTTTTTTCACAAGAAATGTAATTTGTGGATCATTAATGAAACATTAATTATCTAAAAGTTTCAAATAGTACCATGAGATGCACATTTTAGAAATGTTTCAAAATACAGTGCCTTTTTAAAAATCTTGCAAATATAGTGTCAGATTTGCACAGGGAGAAATGTTGGTTTTGTACAACAGAATTTTAACAGTTGCGCACCTCATTGCTGGTTGTGACATACTAATCGCAGAACAATTTTATACTGAAAGGCATAATAATGTAGCTAGACTGTCGCACTGGGGATTGTGCAAACATCATGGTACTGAAGTGGCTGAAACACTGGAAACATGAGACACAAAGCATCATAGAAAATGATGAAGTCTGCCTCACATGGGACCATCTATTACCAACAGTTCAAAAGACAGAGGCTAGAAAATGAAAAGACAAAAGTAGCACTGGTCACCGAAATGGCCACACCCAGTGACTACAGTGTCTTGGGTACAGAGAGACACAAAGTCATAACATGTCAGGATTTGCAGGCAGAAATGAGAGTAATGTGGAAGAAAGATACCCAGACAGTTCCAATAGTAGTAGGAGCAACAGATCTTATAAAAAAGAATCTACAATCATATTAGCTAGGTTACCGATACATGTAACTCCATACAAATTGCAGAAATAGTCATTACTGGGCACATTGCAGGTGCTACAAAGAGCACTTCTGGCTGACATCAAAGATTTAAATAATACTAATTTCATGAACTTTAATCATACTTGACTTAGGAATGGGGTCCATTCTGGTGGTATTAGAAACCCAAAAGACTTGGAGAAATTAAAAAAAGGGAAAAATATGGTAGCATAACTGTAAAATATTTTGCTCAAGGACCTTTGAAAATCTAGTTCATCTAGTATTTATCTTGTATGTGTTGTTGCTTTGATCCGCTGCATGCTATACAGCAAGGCAAGCCATTAAATATGGATATCTAATAATTATCTGTGTGTAATGCTTTAAAGACTAATTCCTTGAAGCTGCTGCTCTAAAAAAAAATATTTCTTCAAATGAAAAACTGATCAAGGCCCTAACAGAGAAAGGGACAACTCCATGTCAAAGAGGAATAAAGCCTTGATTATGTCAGATGAACAAAGTTCAGACAGCATGCAAGCAGTGGAAGGAGTCAGCATAGAAAAGGAACAAGTGACTGCTATTAACTTTCTCATGGGAGGGAGTTGGATTAACCCACTGTGGAGGCTTGCTTCAGGAACATGAAGGGTCATTGTGAGCAGACATGCACACCAAGAAGTACATCGTACTATAGCTGGAAGTCAGTGAATACACACGAGCATGCATACAATCCCAAAAAATCAGGCTTCAGCTCAAAACATCTTTGACTTTGACTTTTAATTAATAAAAGACAAAAACAAGCAGCAAAGCTTTCGGGTAAAACAAACCCTTTCTCAATGCATTATATCCAGCTAACTGCATATAATTTAAATAGAAGTCACTTGTTGGCGTCTAGCTATCAGTAATTGGCATATAATAGTTAAAATACATAAAACACAGCCACCTAAAAAAAAATTACATCAATATTTGAAAAAAAATAATTTTTTTAAACAGGTTTGCATTTAAACCGAAGTATATACGCACATGCAACCTTACAATCCAGTTACACTCTGCCAGTTCAGTGTACATACTAATGTCTCCATCCCTCTTACCTAAAAAGCTTTAAATTTAAATTTAAAGCTGTGCTCTTCCGCTGTACCTAATAAAGGTAAGGTATGTTTCTTTTTAAGCATTGTATTTTTTATTACTTGCTAGGTCAGTTATGTGCATCTACATTAAGACTGTTACTTGCACACAAATCATCCTTTTCTTAATATTCTAACACTGAAATAAACAGATCAGAGGCACTACAAAACACAATCACTGAATGAATCCTAGATAATAACAGGCAAGTGCTATATACTTAAGCTCCTGTTTTTTTTTTAATTGTTCCAGTACTGTATAAAGAATGTTAAGAACTTAGCATAATTTCACTTTTAAGACACTTTGTGTTGACAAAGTGAGGGCTGTCTTGGTTCAGAGAACTGAGGAATAAAACCTTAGTTCCTATATGGCCCCACACCAAATGATGTCAAATTTGATAACAAGGCTAATCCAAGGTGACTAATAGTAAGGACAAACCTTGTTATCTATCCTTTGAAAGGAAATGTAATTTGTGCTTAATTCATAAAACATTTACCATATATCCTTTTTTAAGAATTGTAATTTGTGCATCATTGATGAAACATTTATTTTTATTTATCATCTTTATGCTTCAAATAGTAATATAGATGTGCTCCTCAAGGAAACACAAACCTGTCTGGTGGACATCCTCTATCAACAGGCTTTACAACAAAAAGAAGAAACTGTCGTCTAAGGGTAAAAAGGAACACATTCTAAATTGAAAAAAAAATTCTCCTTAGCCTCAACAAGCAAATTAGATCACTAGTGAAAACCTCCAAAGCCAATTATGAATGAAAACTAGGTCTCTGAAACAAAGGGAAACCACAAAGCCTTCTTCAGTTACGTTAGGAACCTCCATGGCAAAGCCCAGGTTTGTTCCAAATTAGTACTTAACAGTATCACTTACACTGATCCTGTTGACTTAGCCAACCTGCTAGCAGATAGGTTCAGTACAAACTTCACCCCCCTGTCCTCCAAAGGCCCTGTTGACATCTCTGATATTTGTCCTGCACCTCATATCTCCATAGATTAAGTGTTAAAGGCCCTATCCAAGGCAAAGAACACAGCTTCCATAGGACCTGATAGTATCCCAGGTTCTATTCTGCACCATCTCCAGCAAGAACTGGCTTCGCCATTGAGCATCCTATTTAACCAAAGCTTAAGTACAGGCTTCATTCCAGCAAAGTGGAGAACTGCCATTGTCATCCCCTTGCACAAAGTTGGTGCCACTACTGACCCTGGAAACTATCACTCCATTAGCTTGACAAGTCTGATGTGTAAAGCCATGGAGCATATTATTATGGATCTCACAAACAAGGACATAGGCAATCTCCATGCACTTGACCCCACCCAGTTTGGATTTTTCAAGGGCAGATCTTGCCTGTTAAACTTGGTTGACCTCTTTGAGATTGTCACCAAGGCCCTGGATGAGGGAAAGAGAGAAAATCAGTACATACAGCTTACCTTGACTTTCCCAAGGACTTTGACACAATCCCCCACTCGGGTATCATCAAAAAGCTAATACAACTTGGTGTAAATCCCTATCTCATCAGGTGGGTGGCAAACTGGCTCACAGACAGGATTCTTGAAGTCAAAATAGGCACCTTCACCTCCAATAGCAGACCTGCCACTAGTAGAGTTCCCCAGGGATCTGTCCTGGGACCCCTACTATTTGGCATCTACTTTTCAGAGGTCCAGACAAAGACAAAAGGCCTGTGGCTGACCAAATTTGCAGACAACTGCAAGTTTGGTGCTGTCATTGACTCCCCAAATGATGTTAACATACTGCAAGAGGGTCTCACAGCAACTAATGACTGGTGCCAAAGTCATGGTCTCAAGCTAAATGCAAAAAAATGTATCATCATACTATTTGGCAGAAACATGGCCCCTTCTGATTACCACATCAACGGGAACCCCCTAAACACACAACCTGTGATGAGAGACCTGGGTACTCAGGTTGATAACAATCTCAAATTCAACCATCATGTAGTGGCAGTGGTCAGAAAACCCTTTTAATTGGTTCATCTCATAAGTAAAGGGATTGCATCCAGAAAAAAGGAAGTTATTACCTTTCTATACTCTTCCCTCATTAGACCAATAATTGAGTATAACGCCCTGTTTGGTATGTACCTCTCCAAACATTTGCACCAACTGGAAAGGCCACAGAAATACCTCACAAAGAGAATCCATGGCCTCCAACACTTGTCCCATGTGGACAGGCTCAAATCACTATCACTCTACTTGGTAGTATACCGATTGCTCAGAGGTGATCTGTGTCTCACCTGCAAGGCAATCTTGGAGCCTGCCTACTAAAGATGCTCCATATCAATAAGTCTAACTCCTCCCACATTGCCTGCTCAAAAGGCCTGAATCTAATATGTGACATCAACAAAACCTGCTGGAGAGACAGGTTTGTCTCGCAGAGGCTGCCCCGTCTCTGGAATAGACTTCACATGCATGTCAAACAGAGTACCTCGCTGACCCTCTTCAAGCGTAATCTTGATGAGTGGATGGGAAACCACAAATTTGTCCCAAGGGTTCCACCTGTGTCCCTCATTGACAGGGGCAACAAGTGCTGACTGAGGTTTCTTTTTGGGGATAAATTCTTGGCTAGGCTTGTAAGAGCCCCAGGGCCATTAGCCTAGTAACCTCCTATAAACCTATGAGCCTATAAGATGTACATTTTAGAATTTTTTTAAATGCACTGCCTTTTAAAAACCCTTTAAAAATATATATATATATATATATATATATATATATATATATATGTGTGTGTGTGTGTGTGTGTGTGTGTGTGTGTGTGTGTGTGTGTGTGTGTGTGGTTAAATTTCATAATAATGAATGCTCAGAAAAGTATCTGAAAACTTTTGGTGCTGGTTAATACAGCAAAGGTTCAGAAAAGTGAACATTCTATTTCTATGCATTTCAGCCTGTTGGCTGCTTTCTGTGAGAGATTGTTTTGCAGTGTGGCAGAGAATTTCCCTCACCCTGCTGTTGTGCAATCTCAGAATTTTCCTATATAATTAGCAGGGGATGGGGGAGGGCTTGCTTCCCTTCAGAAAGTATTATTTTTTTTTGTTTGTTTTTTTTTTTTTAAGTTTTTAGTCATTTTAGATTCAATCTAAAATGACCATTGCATTTTCGTTTGCTGTGTTTTTCATTGTATTCACATGTGCTGACAGGTTATAGAAAAAGTTGCTTAGGAACCGTATGGAACATGAAAATATACCCAACTTTAAAACTAATTTTAATAGGTGAGTTTTTCATAGCAAGCATTGTTACAATGTGATACAGTCCTCATTTCAGGATGTCTGTTTAGCCTAGAATAAGATTTTCTCTAACTATAATGTTATTTGCCTAAGAAACATGAAGTATTACCTTTGCCTTGTACTGTTCTTGCAGTCATAGCAGGGTTTCTGCATTCATCAGTAAATTTACTTACTACAGTCACTACATACTACAGAAACCTAATTTAGCTTCCACAGTCGTCACTGCTCTCATTGGATGATTATTAATCAATGAATGGACTGAAAGATATATGCATTTTAAAAGGTGATAATTGATATGTTATTAATACTCTTTACCACAGACATTGTACTTTATTTCTGAGCATATAAAGATTTGGCATTTAATATCAGATTTTTAAAAAGCACTAATTACACAATGTATTTTGATCTGCATTATAAAATTCTGTATGACAATTTCTGTAGTTGTATGATTGCTTTTGGTTTGCTTATTTCAAAGATGTGCCTCCATTAACCTACTGAGTAGCTATCTTTATATTTTATATTTAAATAGCCTGGGTATTAATTTGGACACAAGCACCTTTGCAAACTTCATAAGAGCAGTAGAGCATTCAAGAAGTATGCCTTGCTAGATGAGTTAATGGACCTGGGCATTACCCTAAAATGTCAGAATACCCTTCTACCCCTGTATCAGAACTGTCTAATGCACATCCTTTTTATTCCTAGTCACTTACGCAGTGCATTGGAAACAAAGTGTACAACTAGACAGTCAATACCAGGGTAGCTAGAAAGAGAACGTTGCCCCCAGTGCATACATAACGAGATTCACTGATGCAGGCTACAGCTTTTTAACTGAGCTACCAGGTATTATATATCCTACCATAAGGCACTACCTGTACCCATCACTTTAGGAGCGTTTGTGCCATGCCCAGTAAAATGTTAACTATAGTCTGCTATAACTGACTTCCTGCATCTTGATGTTGATGGTATATCACTATTATTTTTCAATAGATGATCGACATGCTGTACTTCGTGGTCATTATGCTTGTGGTGTTAATGAGTTTTGGAGTGGCGCGACAGGCAATTCTGCATCCGGATGAAGAGCCTTCCTGGAGATTAGCCCGCAACATCTTTTACACACCATATTGGATGATCTACGGAGAAGTGTTCGCAGACCAGATAGACCGTAAGAATAGACTTCATAGTAAGAATTTTGTTTCCTGTTTCTGCGGCAGATGATTAGATCCAAATTAACAAATTCAAGATGTTAATTTGGATTTATGTTAATAATTATATACTGTTTCATGTGTTAGAGCTTTCAAGTCCATAAAAATTAATTTTCCTTTCAGCATGAATTGTCTTAGCACTAAACTTTATACCCCGAGACTCATGTTTAACAAAACCATTTAGGGAAAAACTGGCATCTGCCAAGTCTTGTCACATTACAAAGCAAGTAATGGTCTATAGGACCAAGCCTTACATCTAATGATACACGGAATGAGTTGCAATAACTGTTCCAGATCAGAAAGTCATCATATAACTACTAATAGTTCTAGAGATCGAAATGCAAATAGAACAGAACCGCAGTACAAACCATTAAGACTTTCTTCCATGGTTAACAGTAAAGAGGCAAGAGGAATGCAGTACAGGCAAAATGTATTTAATACACTAAGAGGACAGACCAGACAGGCTGTGTCTTTATGTCATCAAACAAATGTAATTAAATATTAATTTATTTGCATATCGTTGAGTGAATTAACACTGCTTGATAGGGCCAGTTTTCAGGAAAGGCCAGTAAAGGGATCCCAACATGATAACTACATACAATTAGTACAGTGTACATAGCCATGCAATGTTGTTGTTGTTGGTTTTTCGGCTTTTTCCCGATAAGGGGTCGCCAAAGCAGAACTCCGGTCCGCTAATAATTGGCAGTAGATTTTTACGAAACGCCGAGGTGCCAGCTCGATGCCCAACCTTCAACGAAGGCATGCCCATTTACACATGCATGTCTTTTGAACGCTACCCAACCGCAGGGAGGACATGCAGATTCCACACAGAAGGCACTCCCAAGCCGAGCCGAGAATCGAATGTGAGAACCTCTTGCTGTGAGGTAACAACGCTACCGCTGTACCACTGCGGCATATACATAGCCATGCAATGTAAAGTGTATAAAGATGAATCCTTCCTGAAAAGAAACTAACAGTTCCAGAAAAATATACATAAGTTGTACTTCATCATCTAAGTGGTCTACAGCCTTGAGAGACAAAGCTAAAATAAATGCTTGCATGTACCCAGAAGCATAAAGATAAAAATAACAATGTCTTAAGCATACTGCATACAATGTGTCTTACACATACTGCATACAATGTGTCTTAAGCATACTGCATACAATGTGTCTTACACATACTGCATACAATGTGTCTTACACGTACTGCATACAATGTGTCTTACACGTACTGCATACAATGTGTCTTACACATACCTGAATACAATGTGTCTTACACATACTGCATACAATGTGTCTTACACATACTGCATACAATGTGTCTTACACGTACTGCATACAATGTGTCTTACACATACCTGAATACAATGTGTCTTACACATACTGCATACAATGTGTCTTACACATACTGCATACAATGTGTCTTACACATACTGCATACAATGTGTCTTACACATACTGCATACAATGTGTCTTACACATACTGCATACAATGTGTCTTACACATACTGCATACAATGTGTCTTACAAAACCAGAAAAAGCAGAGGGGAAAGGTAGATGAAGAGTAAAACACAGTAGATTAAGAAAAACAGTTTAATAATAAATTAAGTAACATTACTACAGTTTCCTTCACACTTCCGCGGTGGTGCAGTGGTAGCGTTGTTGCCTCACAGCAAGAGGTTCTCCCATTCGATTCTTGGCTTGGGTTGGGAGTGCCTTCTGTGTGGAGTCTGCATGTTCTCCCCGCGGTCCAGTGGGCATTTGAAAGACATGTGTTGAATGGGCGTGCCTTTGTTGAAGGTTGGGCGTTGGACTGGCAAATCAACACCATAAAAAAACAACTGACAATCATTAGCGGACCGGAGTTCCACTGTGGTGACCCCTAACTGGGAAAAGCTGAAAGACAAACAACAACTACAGTTTCCTTCTTTGCTTTCCTCTTGATACTGCTAAGACATGCATTAAAAATAAATGCAATGTCTTAGCCACAATTATAGGGAAATAATTAAAGATGCAAGACTACAAAAATAAAAATACAAGTAGAAAAGCCATTATACCCATACCAAGAGAATTTTGTTTCTTAGTTTTCATAGAAAAATAAGTCCAAACAGTTTAAATATACAAACAGGCAAACTAATACTGCTAGTATAAATCCCTTTCTTTTATAAAGCAAGACATCCAGTAAGGATGATTTTCTACCCTGTCTAAAAGTTAAAATATAGTACAAGCAAGCAAAATAATTGCATACAGTTATGCAAAAATAAGGGTTATGTAAGCTGCTAACACAACAGAGATAGCAATGTGTATGAATTAAAAAGTCATGTGATTCTGCCTCAGATTAGCATCCCGAGTTAAAGAAAGAAAAAAGAATGTATGTCTGTTGCTTTTTAACTTTAGGCACTAAGACATGTCCAAACAAGTTGTACAATTTAAAGGAAAACATTTTAGATGCAATGAATCCTATTGAAGAATCTAGTATTAAATTAAGTGTTGGGGTTGATGGCTTGATCTATAGATGACACAAAAATGGATGTATAACTGACTTAAAAAGTATAATATTTAGTTTACAAAATGAATCAGCAGCCATTGAGGGACCTATATATGTTTTCATCCTAATAAAAGTCTAAAGGAATCTAATAAATATCCTGGAATGGTATTAGAAATAATGGTACCATGGATAATATACACTATACATAGTACACAGCTTTGCCTCATACTTAATTTTCTCTAAATATTCCCAAATAATTTTATGTTGCAGTCCGCAAAAATATTTTGATTCACACTTTAAGCAAAATATTGACATTTCAGCAGATGCACAGGACCATCAGCATCCAGTCTTACACATCGCATTTATCTCCACAGCAACATGCCATATACAAGTATATCAGTCCAAGCCTGACCAATATCATCGCAAATTCTGATTACCTTATATTGGCATCAAATGATTACATCACAGTCAGTCTGACTGACCCCTTGTGATTGCAACAAATGTGCAAAACATTGTGAACCCACTATGCTTTTGTGGCATACAAGGATAAAGTCTTGATTACAGCTCAGGTGACCTGGGTTCGATTAGCAGTTCAGGCATCTGAGAGAGCAGCAGGGAGGGATGAGCATTACCATCCCTGTTGGGTGGATGGTTCCATGGGCACCTCCTGTGACAATCCCATGTGAAGGCTGAGAATGTCACACTAGAATGCATTTGCCAAAGGAGGGAAATATGGTGGGATCAAGACTTTGCTGCTCCAGAAGCAGGGTGATATGCAGCATCTCCCCACTGCATAACTGCCCCTCGAATATACCCCTTGGGACCAAAATGGAGGGGGAAAGTAAAATAGACAGGGCATAAATACAGCCTGCTCCAGCACATATCAATGCCCAAATCCCCAGAGAGCCCTCAAGTTCCATACTGGCCCCAGTCCTCTGGAGTTACTGTGGAGAGGGGGGGGGTTCAAGGTGGCTTGTAGACCCAGTAATGCTGTGGGGCACTGGGTAGGGAATCATAAGATAATGCAGGAAGGAGAAACACCCTCCAAAAAATTGTGAACAATCCTAGCTAAACTGCTACACTTGTTAACTGTTATAGAAAATCTTAATTCCTTCTTGTTAAACAGTATTAAGAGGCACACATTAATGGACAGAGAGTGCTTTTGAGTAATTTTTCTCCTTTTTGCTTTTTGACTACTAGTCATCAGCCCTGCCATGAGGCTTGCATTCCATTCACTCCACTTCAGGTGATGGCATACTGAAACAGTGAAGTGCATTTACATTCCAAGTTCTCAGTGAAGACACAACTAAAATCTGCAGCTTTGTTTAAAGACATAACCTCCTACCCCCAACAATCATTACTCAGCAAGAAAAAACATCAACTTTTTGAAACAGTGAAGTGAAATTGCATTCCAACTTCTCTGTGAAGACACAAGTCAGATCTGCAGCTTTCTTTAAAGTAAGCAGAGCCTCTCATTTTTAGTTTATGTTGTGAATTATCTGTGAGGAGTGCTAGTTATTGCTGCCTCTAGGTTTCCTTAAAACAGATGGTATTCAGCAGGATATCCTTTCTTGCAATTATTCTTACTCACCTCTAATGTTTTCATACCTCTCTATATGATGATATGCTGCTATCCCTGTTGCATAAGCCATCTCAGTCATTATGGCTACATCTTATCCAGAAATCTCTGCTAAGCATAATTCCATTTTTATATCCATGTTTTTGCTACATACTGCATACCTACCTCCACTGGATGGCAATAATAATGATCCATTAGAAAAAGATGCTTCCACCCCCCCCCCCCCAATGGGTGAAGCAGCACTGGCTGCTCACTTGCACCCCCCCAAGGCCAGTTCCTCCAGTACCCAGGTTACTAACAGATCCTGGATCATCTAGCCTGAAGTAAGGGCTGAGTTCAGTACAGGCTATGGTTTGTTACTGTTTAAAGCATTCCAGCATAGTAGGTTTGCCACTGTTGCATTGCTGGTCTACAGACATTAGAAACACCATTCAAAACTGTTTAGCCTTCACCAATCAAGTATATGCACCAACCTATAATTGCATAACATTAAGCAAGAATGTGTGCTCTTAGGTTTTTTGAGACTGGCTGATTCTGCCTCATATCATAACAGAGGTGGGAAAATATATAGCAGATGATGAATGGTGCCCAAAACTGTACAAATGAATAATGAAGAGGAAATTAAAATAGATGGCATAGAGCAACATATGGATGTTGCAGATTTTAGATTGTTTCCTTCTGCATACATACTCTCCCTAAGGAAACTGAATTCACTGTGGAAGTAAGAGGTATCACAGAAGAAGGAACGTTCCAAAAAGAAATACATTGTTTTACTGTGGAACTAAGAGGTATCACAGAAGAAGGAGCATTCCAAAAAGAAATACAGTGTTTCACTGTGGAAGTAAGAGGTATCACAGAAGAAGGAGCATTCCAAAAAGAAATACATTGTGTTCAGTATTCCTGGGACATGTTGCCAAATGATGGTAAAATCATCACATTTATGATGAGTCAGCACATGATTTGCTGTTGTCAGTGAACAGCCATGTCACACTGTGCAACATATTATCCTTAAAATGCAACCCCTCATTCTTATGTGAATTTTGCTATCTACCGCCCACTGTTGTATACCCATACTCTGAGATCTCTAGCATATGTTAGATAAAAGGCACCAACAAATGGAGATAGCTCTTCCCAAATAACTTCCTTTATTGCAATAAAGGAAGTTGTTAGGGAAGAGCTCTCTCCATTGTTTTATGATTTTACCTTTCCTTTGAACAGTCATATTCACCAGCCTGAAAAGTTGTTGGTAACTACCTGTCATATGTGACACAATGGATTGTGAATCTTGAACAATGGTGGCCAGCTTTATTTGCAAACATATTGCACATATGGGACTACTGTGGTAACCCCAGGATAAATAGCTGTCATCTGCAGTTCAGAGCATGTTGTGAAAATTAACTAGGGCTCTGGAATGTGATATACCATCTGGCTAGGCTTATATAGGCCCTAGGGCCAATAGCCTAGTACCTACCTATGAACCTATATATTTTTTAAATACAAACCCTACATGTCGCAGATCATGTTGGCAAATATCTCTTAGAATACTTACATAATTTATAAAGCTTAAGCAACATAAAGACTTCAAGACATCTAAACAAAAAAGGGGAAATAACTCTATCAAAGGATTTTGATACATCTAGTGCTAAAACAGCAGTAGAATATTTAAGCAATAATCCATGACTCTGTGTGGGGATCTCAGGATTAACCCACAGCTGGAGTGGTTTAATCACAGCGGCGAAGCCCAAGTGATTAAACAAAGCCAGCCATGAGTTAACCCTGTGATACCTACACTGAGTCATGGGTTATTGCTATTATACAATGACACTATTTAAGAAAGAAATTGCTTACTTTTTTAAATAATCTCTTTGTATACTAGCACTATAATGTTGCTCTGTGTTCTTCCACATTTTCTGATGCACCGTGCATGCGTGTGGGAGCTATGTTCCCATGCTTGCACAGTATATCAGTGCTGATCAAGCTTTTCTCCGTTGCTAGTTTTTTTTCCCTCCCCATGTCATCATAGGCTCTTAATGTAAAAACCTAGACAAGCCCAGCATAATAGGGGGAAAAGGTCCAAAGATAGGTACAAACATTACTGTTCTTATAAACTTAGAAAGTTACTGCAATCTAAGGTTTTTGTGTTAGTGTGCATTTTCCTGAAGTAAATGAAGTAGAAACCGCAAATGTATCTCATTATTTAATTACTTCGATCTGCAGTGGCTTGCCAGAAAACTACATATTTTAGCAGGAAAAGACCAAAACTATGAGGCAAAAATCTGGACAGTTGTGAGGTATGAGAATCTGCCAAGACTTTAGGTTGGACAGCATAGAAATACAAGTAAAATCAGGTATGTTTGGTGTTTCTCTAGTTTTGCAGAACAAACCTGATTTTTCTTGTATTCTTCTCTGCCCTCTATGCGTGTGCCAAGAGAAAAGTCTGGCCACTCAATGGTACTTTAGTGGCTGGACTTTTTTCTGTTGGTATATGCTTGATTTATAATGGACATTCGGGCTAGGCAAGCAAATTGTGAATGGCAATGAGCTGTTATTTTATAATTACTTTTATTACCCATGTGCATTAATGAATCCAGTCATACTGTATAACAATGTGCTTATCTTAATGTCATAAACTCTGACGGAGATGGTGAAATAATTATATGCAGTGTTAGTTTTATGCTTTGAGTGAAGACAGGTACAAAGATCTTTATACCTAAATTCATAAATGTAATTGAACTGTAGTTTTTGCTACCTGTTTCACAGCAGAACAATAGAAGACTGGTTGATGCACTTATCATATATGCCTTCAATTAAGGTGATAATATTTTGAGGCTGGATGTACCCATAAGATGATTTGTTAAATTTCTCTGGGAATGTCATGAGAAAAACAAATCTGCACTGGACAGTATAACTTTCAAATATAATGTTAAACATTGCAAAATGCTGTAAAATGGCAGAACATTATATTTTCCTCAGTGTTGCATGTGTTCTTAGGCTGGAGTAATGTAGGATAAACTCTTCAATGTTAAGAGTATCTACTATTCACTTCAGCAGTAAAAAAGAAGTGAGATGAACACATTGCTGCTTTCTCCTTACAGCAAAAGTCTGCCTTATTGACACAGTTTGAAAACTGCATCTGCACACTCCTGGATGCATTTAATTGCTGAAGAAGATTTGGCTTGAAGACTGATGTATATGTCTGGTTTTAGTCCAGTCTTACTAAGAATTTTTGTATCAGTGGTCCTCGTGATGAACACCTGGTACTTTTTATCATACCAAGTATATATCTTAGACATCGTAGACATCTGTCTTTTTAATAATTACCCTCATTACCCAGTATTAATTATGAATAATTAAACCTTGATTGTTAGGGAGATCTAACAGTACACTCCTACAAGAAAAAAAAAATGAAATCTTAAAATGAAAGTAAATGAAATTCTCCTTTGTTTTACTATTAGCATGCTTGCAATGACACATTAAGATACTGTATCCAGCCAATATTTCAGGTCGGAACAAACTTAAGCCTTATTAAGTCTTATTATTATGTGTCCCTTTTGCCACAATGTTGTTAGGAGCAGCTCTCTCTATTGGTATGATTACATCTTTACTAATATAGAGCTTGGCAGTGTTCCATATATCTCGATCTGTTAACACAAGAATTCTAGACAAAGCCGAAAATAAAAGGCCGACTAAAGCCCAAAATCAGGATAGATTTTAAATATTGCTATTATACCATGACCCCCCATTAATATTCCAAAACGTGCATGCTGATTGGCCAGCGTGCACGTTGTAAATCGACTTATACTAATGGAAAAAGGTCCGGTCGCCCGGACTTTTTCCATTAGTATAAGTCTTTTAAAACACTGTCTCGCTATGTTAAAAGAGTTTAACATAGCGACAGAGGTTTAAAAAGCAACGGAGATCTCCGTTGCTTTTTTTAAAGCTGTCTCGCTATGTTAAACTCCTTTAACATAGTGACACAATGTGTAAAAAGCAACAGAGATCTTGCTTTCTCCGCTGCTTTTTTTTTAAACCTGTCTCGCTATGTTAAATGGGTTTAACATAGCGAGACAGCTTTAAAATAAGCAACGGAGATCTCCGTTGCTTATTTTAAAGCTGTCTCGCTATGTTAAACCCATCTAACATAAAGAGACAGGTTTAACGAGAAAGCAAGATCTCCGTTGCTTTACTGTTCGCTATGTTAAATGGGTTTAACATAGCGAGACAGCTTTAAAATAAGCAACGGACATCTCCGTTGTTTATTTTAAAGCTGTCTCGCTATGTTAAACCCATTTAACATAGCGAAACAGAAAAAAAGCAACGGAGATCTTGCTTTCTCCATTGCTTTTGGCCACAGCTCTGATGTACTGCGTAGGCATGCGCAGTACATCAGAACTGCGCGGATGCCAGACAGCTGCGGAAGGGCAGCAAAGAGGCATTATACAATGCCATTATTTAAGAAAAGTAATTGTTTCTTTTCTTAAATAATGTCATAGTATAATAGCAATAACCCACTTCTGGGTGTGGGTAATGCGGGATTTACCCACAGTTGTCTTTGTTTGGTCCCTCGGGCTTCACCCTCGGGACCAAACCACGCCAACCGTGGGTAAATCCCGCATTACCCACACCCAGGCGTGGGTTATTGCTATATTATATACTTAGAATTTTGCTAGAGTAACACAGTTTGCATTATTATGAAGGATATGAAGTCTGAAACTCAAATGTCTGTCATGATTTAGTGAGTTCTGTCCTGAAGGAGTTGCCGGACAACTAGAAATTCTATGAGGAACAGACCAAATAGGTGGTCATTTGACAGGTATACTGCTTTCTCATGGCTAGATTTGGTGCATACACTTTATGTATCCTCTTAATTAACAAATCCTGCTATGGAATACCAGTCCAGTTTCTTCTTTGCACTGTCATAAAAATTAATGTAGTCTATTCCTTCCATTTCTTTTTGTACGGCAGAATATCTCAGGTTTTCTCTATGCACTGTCTTTTTTTTTAAACACATTTATTGAATTGCCACATGTGACAAAGGCAAACTTACATTTATATCTTCTTTTTTCGGCTTTTCCCGGTTAGGGGTCGCCACAGCGGATCACCTGTCCACTCATGATTGGCAGTGGAGTTTTATGGTGTCGAGTTGCCAGCTGCCCAACCTTCCACAAAAGGCACATACACACACACACACACACACACACACACACACACACACACACACACACACACACACACACACACACAGGGCCAATTTAGAGTGTCCAATCCACCTACAGCATGTCTTTGGGATGAAACCCATGCATACAGGGAGGACATGCAGACTCCACACAGAAGGCACCCCAGCCGAGGATCGAACAGGAGAACCTCTTGCTATGAGGTGGCAACGCTAATCACTGCACCACGTGGATAAACGTAATCAAACCATATTAACAAGTTCACATTTACAAACATTATACATCACCTATTTTGTTATATTCAATATAATCAATCAAATATTACATACATTATTCATTTCCTGCCTTCTCTTAAACCTCATTCTTTCCCCAAAACATTTTTCTGCATGTAATGTTCTCAGAATTTACAATTTCTATGTAATTTACTCCTATTCTTTGCTAAAGATCCCACTTCCTGTTCTTTAATCTCCATTACAATATTCACTACTTCAAGTATAGTTGGTTTAGACTTTGATTTCTATATTCTAGTAATTGCTTTTTTGGTAGCCACCAGAATTAAATTTAACAAGGCTTTACTATGTCTAGGCAATTCAGATCCTGTATCCCAGCTCAAAAAATAGTTTCCTTAGTTACACTCATTTGCATGTCCAGTATTCCTGACAGAGTACTTTGTAGGGCATTTTTAAAGTCTGACAACTTATCACACTACAAAAGCATATGCTCCCAGGTACCTCTTCTTTTCCCATTACACCTCTAACATGTGCCATCTACCTGAGGAAAAATTCTTTGAAGTCTGCTTAGGGTATAAAAGTATCTATGTAAACACTTCCAGGCAAAAATCCTAAACCTTTTATCAATTCATCTGAATAGCTAGTTAGCTTCTTCTATTTTTCCTGACCTTTGATATTACACTTAGTGTTTCACCTATTTTAAATACATCTGAGTGCAGTTGATGTATTTTTTCCCGTAAATTATGGAAAGTTATCTCCTGTACCATGAGCCTCTATTACAAAAGGTTTAAGGTATCACACAGTGAAAACTCTAGCTTGGCTAGGCTTTTCTTGTAGGTTTTACTAATTGGTTTGTCTGTGTAACCTGTTTACTCTTCAGTTTGGAAGTTATTTGGAATATTTTGCAGACACCTGAATGGTTATGGACATCAGCTGGGTATAGAAACCCTGTGTTTCTGAAGTATAGCCAAACAGTCCACTTATGCTGTTCTGAAAAGATCATAAGAAGGCCAAAACATGCATGTCCACAGCTAGTGAATTTGGCTTTAGTGGCCTAAATGTATACACAAAGACTTAAAAAGTAAAAAGTCATGGACATTCAGAAGCCATATATCTGAGACTCTTAATGTCCTTAGGGGGTAATTACATATATTCCATGGGCCTCTATTGCAGGAGGTTTAAAGTATCACACAGTAAAAACTCTAGCTTGGCTAGGTTTTTCTTGTAGTTTTTACTAACTGGTTTGTTTGTGTGACCTTTGTACTCTTTAGTTGATATATATATATATATATATATATATATATATATATATATATATATATATACATATATATATATATATATATATATATATATACATATATATATGTGTGTGTGTGTTATGTATATATATATATATATATATATATATGTATATATATATATATATATATATATATATATATATATATCTATATAATTTACATTTCATCCAAATGTGACCAATGAGCTGCAAGTAGTCCACTTCATGCTCAGCCACTGGTACAGAAACCACAATAACCAAAGGTCTTTATAAGTATTGTGCCAACTTGATGGATAATTGTATGGTACACTGATACTCATTTCAGTGAGATCCCATTTCTTTAAAACTTTATAACTCACCCCAGAAGCTGTGTGATCTTGAAATAGATTAATTAGGTAAGAGGGCATACAGGCTTTTCTCCAATTCACCCAGGGCTATAATTTTACTGTTGTGTGGTTCAAATTTTTATTGAATTAACTCAGCACTGTAATGGATCTTGATTTTAGCATATCATGACCACATGTTAATCAAACCTTCCCTTATCCATCTGTTTTTTACCTCTTTTCTACAAAATGTCTTAAACTTTCTCAAATAATATTTGCTTTTCAAGATTTATTGAACACTATCCCCTCTTCTTAAACCATTGCCTGTCCTAAATCCTGCATAAGGAATAGGAATACATGTATTAAACAAGCAGTCATATTTTTTCTTGTTCTGGCCTCATTATTGTAACATTTTTATTTCCAATATATGGGGTCTGTTCTCACCCACCTACAGCATGTATAATTTGTGGTATTCAATTGATTGTACTTATGTCCTGTGTATTTACTAGGTATATGTCTTTTCTCCCTGGGCCTCCACTGAAAAAGTGTTATTGTCCATTCAGTTTTTCCCAGTAAACAAATGTCAAATAAAAGAAAAGAAGAAAGTTTTTCCTCTTTGGTTATACATAAGCTTTTCTTGACCACAATTTCTAAGTGAAGCACACCATGCCCCCAGTATCATACGTAGAAGGAGCGCTTTGCTCCCCAATGTTATTTATACTGCATTTGCCCATACTGACCCTCAATTCATTCTTTTTACATCAGGCATGAGTTATATTTTATCCATGCTGAAGTATTAGAGGGGGAAGGAAAATTTTACTAAATCCTCCATTATCAGCAAACTTGGTGATCTAGAGATTGCTAGTATTGATGTGAGCATCTGAAAAGCAGATGCTGAGGGGAAGTGACTGAGTACAGAACTCTGTATGCCCCATGTGATAGCCTCAGCTGCTTTAGAGAACTAGCCACCCACTCTTACCACTTTCTCTCCATGATCCAGCTGGTAATCCAATAGATCATGTGAGCATTAGCCGTGATCTCATAAAGTTTATCTTTGATCCCTGAGTGTGGGATGCTGTCAAGTTTCTTTGTGAGAATAAAGCCATCTGTATGCACTGACCAGTGTAGTGACTTATACAAAGATGTTGGCCATGTTTAAATGGTATGATCTGTTCCTCACAGCAGAATATTGGTTTATGTCCAGCAGAAGCTAATTGTCTATATCCTTTTAAACTAGTTACATCAGTATCCTTTCCATAACCTTACAGACTGTTGAATTATTGGCTTCCTGGATCAGCTGTGGTTATATCATTATGGAAAGGGATCACTATGGGCTATTGCCACATGATGGGGGGAGGGCAAAGTATATGGAGAGAAATTTGATAAGATGTGAAAGGTTCTATAAGGTGTTGCTTGAAACAAGTGAGAAAACAATCAGTGGTCGTATTCAGAAACATGGAGTAAGTCATTTTGACTTTATACAAGTTTATTTGACCCCAGGTTATATTCAGTGGTTGTGATGAGATTGCATAAGATAGACTACTGAAAAGCATTCAAACAGATGCGGTAACACTATTAATGTGTGGAAATATTTTTTCATATGTGATCATTGTCAATAAAATACAAAGACATGTTCAAGCACATGTGCCGAAGCTACAAGGTTATTATTGTGGGAGAAATAGAGAAGGAACAAGCAGGCTATTTGGTCACAAAGATCTGAAACTTATCTAGTAAACAGTAAGGAATAGCATATTTCAGGTGTTATTAGGCAAAGATTCAAGAGCCATTTTAGTACATAAATAAACTGTACTGTTGATCCATTGAATGGTGTGACAACTTATTTTTATAAAAGCTGTTTTTATGTATGAGCATGCTCAGTATCCTTTAATTAATAATTACCAGGTATGTTAAATTACTTGAATGAGAGCCTGCATGTTAAAATGGATTTGAAATTACAATTTAAGTAAATGTGGTAATTTATTAGCTCCCCCTGTAGTCAGTGTTGTGTTGTTAAACATTTATTTCTAAAAAAAAAATAAAGTAGATGTTTACAGTAATCATCTGCCACTGTATCTTTGTCATGATTTATTTCACTGTTTTGCTGTCATGGAAAAACAAGTAAATTATAAAAGATTATTTCCATGGAAAGCAACCCTAAAGAATGTCATCCATTATATATGACATTTTATATCACTCTATTTATCCAGTTTCTCTCTTCTGTTTGTCATACACTAAAACCCAGAAGCCTGAACTAACAGCATGTTCTTAAATGGATTCAAAAACTCTGCTGTAAAAATGTAAAGTGGTTTATATAGTTATAGAAATGTTCAATCTTCATTTTATTTTATTGATACAACAAATGGTTATGCTGCTAACCTTTAATTGATGTTTATTAGCAAAATGAATTTCTTCTGAAAAAGTTTGTGAAGATCTGTAAGGTAGCACTGCAGGTTCATTTATTATTACCCTGTATTTTCTCTGCGGATTTGTCTGTCCGTTCTGTAAATGCTTTTAAGGAATCTAAATTCTAGTGAAGATCAGAAAAAAACAAGCATTTGCCAATGACGACTGTTGCCTTGTGAAGCACTGGTAGGATGTTGCAGAGTGGAGGAATTAGAAGATGGACTGAAAAAGAATTTGTAATGTGCAGTGAACTTGAAATTGTGGACAGTAAAATGAAATATTACTCTGGCCGATGATTCTCTATTACTTTTCACAATTGGCTATGTCAGTGGTTTTTTTTTACATGTTTAGAAATATTATTTGGTACCCTGGTTAATAGGGAAGCAACACACAACAATATGATTTTGATTATTTAAGCAGCAGTACTGTGTGATGGTCAAATCGGAAGTGTAAAAGCCACATATAAGTGCAATAAATATCTCACTCTATTTTACATCAAATGTCATTTGGTGCACTGTTTGACTAGGAAGTAATATAAAGCAACATAGTTTTTGATTGTCTGATTGACACTATTCTGTGACTCCTGACAGTAAAAAATAATATTCAAATATAAGCTATAAGAATGTTTTGCTTTATTTTACATATTTGTAAATGCCATTTTTGAGGATTGTTTAATGAAGAGGCCACATATAACAATATTGTCTCAGTTTTTAGTAAGTACTATTTTGTGATACAAGAGAGTGAGAAGGTATAACCAAAATAAGCATTATGAGTATTTCACTTTCATCACATATTCACTTATATCATTTGGAAAACTGTTTAATAGCAAAGTAGCATTCATGTTGATGTGTTCCAACATATGATATACTGTAAAAAAAATAAATAAAATGGAAATCATAAGTGTATTCACATTTTACAATGTACGGCATTCAGCATGCCTTTGGGTTATGGGAGGAAAACAGAGACCCAAGTAAAACCAGGGACAGCACACAGACTATACACAAAAGGTTCTCCAGCTGGGAATTAAATATAAGAACTGTGCATTTTGAGATTCTAACGCTCGTCATTATTCCACTGTCTCATGAGTAACATTTTGCCTCAGTAAACTTTAATTTTGACATCATGACTTAATCGTGCATGACTGGCTACATCTATATTCAAATGCAAGTTGCATTCACATCTGTGATGTACACATTACTTAGACACTGATTGGTTAATTATCTGATGGCTTGCTGTCAATATGGATTGTCTTTTGGTGCAAAATTAATCTGAAGAAATCAATTGTGATGAAAGGTTATACCTGTGTTTTTCTTACTTCCATTATTTTAATTTCATCTAACTGTCTTAGTCAGATAATTTAGTGTTTTAGCTAATACAAAAGATTGCACACACAAATCACAAAGACATATTTAATCTAAAAATCTGATGATGAAGCGTGGATGTCCACGCGAAAGCGCTCATTTTTGTCTCCAAATAAAAGATTTGTCCTCTACAAGTGCTGCTAGTGAGTTTCGCTTGGTATTCAACTGAATTGCAGTGTTTTGGATGTTCCTACGCGTTTTGATACTACACTTGTTTTTTGCATTTCGTTTAATCTAAAAATCACTAAAACCTACCTTTCATTGAAATACTATTTCCTCATCCCATTAAACTAAACAAAAAAGGAAAACAATGTATTTTTCTGTTTAATTAAACCAAAAATGAGAAAAAATAAAAAGAGACCAGTAACTTACCATCATACGTTTTTTTCTAAATAGATGCACTGTTGTAGAAAAGGTGTTGAGTACCCTGGGGTTAGTGAAAGGTGGCTGGAGCTCCATGTAGGCCAAATAGTAGCACTGTGTACTGAGCTAGACCCGCAGGAGTTACAGATGATGTCTTCTTTTCTTTTGTAGAGGAGAAAAACAGTATCTTCCAATATTATTTTCTCAAGTATAATGTCATCAAGTGTCTCACCTTTCCTATGCTCTCTATTAAAAACTTGTTAATTCAGGAGATACAATAGCTATTAAATACTAAAATGGTATATAGCTCTTCAAAGTCATTACAAAATCTGGTACTTCCATAAGGTTTAAGAACTACCATATTTAGATGTCTTCATTCACATCTGTGACTCTTCTATTTCTCAGAATTAACATCTTTTGAACATCTTTTTTTACTGTTTGTTTCTGTGATTTATATGCTCTGTAAGGTTTCAGAGAAACCTTCACTCCAGATGCTATCAGTATGTTAAGTTCTATCAGTTTTGTTCCTCCTATATTTATTAACAGAAATTCTATTATGTTTTGCTTTTGCACTTTTAAGAAAGCTTCCTCCAGCTTTAATTTAGGTAGAGATTATCTGGTCTCTCCCATGTGAATTTCAGTGATGCCATAGATGTCTGTTTTCAACAGTTAGGAGTACTTCTAAGGATGGCAGTTTCTTATTTGGACTTTTAGTATTGAGCACCTTCACCCTTATACTGTCCCATTTGGTTCTGATGAGTCAGAACATGGGGCATGTTTATATTACTTAATAAGATATTTCAGGATAGAGAAGGTCCTGGCCAATATATAAAAGACCTGAGGTGAAAGGTGCAGGCAATCGCTGGCAAAGCAGGTAGAACAGCCAATCATCTCACTCCAGGCTGACAAACATTGGATCCCACTAGAATGACACCAGTAGCTGAGACAATTGTGAAGCCAATTGTCTTTTGTATATACTGAGGCACCATTCACAGTGAAGGTTGGATGCTCTTCCAGACTAGATTTATACTTGCCTTGGATATATATATATATATATATATATATATATAGTATGCTTCTCTTCATATAATCCAAGCATATGTGTCTGAAGTCAATCACATCCACATGAACGTGTATTTGAGGTAAAGGGACTTGTGAGCCCTAGAAACGTCTGTATCTTTGCTCCTGAGAGACAGGTAGGTTACTGTCACCCTATCTTTTCCAAACCTGGTGAGTAGTGTATCTCGTACCTCACTATATTACCTATGACAAGAACATTTTCTTGTGTTATGGCTGTCCCACTATGATTTAAGGGTTTGGATGAGCTGTTATGAATACTCCTTCGAGTAGGGTTTACAATAAATGGTGATACAGGTGGAGTATGTGCGGTTACTTTATATTTATGAGGAGTCTGTGAGTACACTTTCATGGACAATAAGGCCAACAGTCCTTTTAGTCGCTGTATCCTTTCCATGCTGTGACCATGGTATTGCCCATGCATGGTAGTGAGTTCATATGTTCATAGGTAAATAATACACAATCAGTCTGTAGATTATTACATAAGAAGCCAGTATCCAGACAGTGACCAGTGGTGAAAATCACACCCTGTACCTTGTACCTGTAAGGTAAGCACTTTATATTATGCCATCCCCCAACCTTATCAACCCCTAACCCTTTATTTATTGCTTATACTAGGTTAACTAAAATATTTATAATATATTTATAATGAATTCACAAGAGCTGAGATTTGCAAGCCAGGCATATTATTAAGCTGAATTATCTTAATTTAAGTCTGAACATTTCCAAAGTAGATAGAAAGTGATAATGCCTTCTAATTAAAAACTGAGTTATTAAAAATGGTAATGTGTGAACAGACACCTGTACTCTCAGGTTATCTGCCATTTAAAAAGAGTTGAAAGAGCAGTACTTGATGTCACATATTTGTCATTTAGTTTCCAGCTTGGATTCTTCATTTGATATTTTATTTATCTGCTATAAAAGCAGCCACTTTTGGGCTCACATCTGAGGTCCCTAGGCACACTGATGAGTCATGGTGCAGTGAATCATGTATTGTGTTTGGTCCTACTTTTGATTTCACTTATTAATATCAGAAAGCCTTTGTCAAGTCCCAAACTGACTTCAATATAAAGTTCACATTTTTTTTTTTGCTTTTCATGGAAAATCTACATAATATCCATCCTTATAATGGCGACAAATGCAGATCGTTCCCTCAAGGAAGTTAGAAGAATAAATAATTTGTATTTTGTTGGCTTTTGATGTGCACAAAAAACTGGTCTTCAGACAGGGTCCCCGCCATTTGTAAGTCCTAACACTAGTTGCTACCACTGGCATCGGCCCTTTCTGATTCAGAGACAGGCCCAACACAGTGATCCTATACTGTGGGCTGTTTCAGTGACCATGCTGCATATTAATGATGCATTGCCAGGAGGGCAGCCTATCTACACTAAAAGCCAGCAATAAGGTATTTACACAGCTGCTGTGTACATTAGCATGACCAGCCAAATTAACAAATACGGCTGAAAAACTGCAGCCCCCCCCCCCATTGCAGCTAATGGGGGAGAGCACATAAAAGAAAAGATCAGGTAAGTATCTGCAGAGGGTTAGTGGTGGGGGTCAGTATGTGTATGTGTGTGAAGAGTTATGAGG